>NC_045544.1:28324098-28369098 GCF_009769535.1 Thamnophis elegans
AGGCCTTTAATTTTGTAGAAATATACTTTTTAAGATCTGCTTTGTGGACAGAACTGATTAACTTACAACAGGCTAATTCAAATAGTCTACTATTGAAAATCAGAAGATTACCCTAGTGTAGATGATTATTGCTTTGTTGGCATATGATTGACAATAACTTAGCATGGAGATATTTGTAATTCCTTTGGTGCTATTTTTAATCGACTTCAGAAGACAGCCCAATTTCTCATACAATGTCAAATTACTGCAGATATAATTGGGGACGTGGAATAGTGGTGGCTTTTCTCTAGTTTCCTTCAATAATGGGAAATAGTAGCCTTTAAAAATAATTTATCTGATCTGATAAATCTGATCAAATCTTTCACTTTTAAAAAAGTATTTAATAGCTTTGTTCTTTTGAAATAAGAAGTACTATCTAGCAATTTGCAAACTTGGATAACAAATCTCTGATAACATGGTTACATCATTAATTTCAATTCCTGGTAGATTTAGATGAAATTACCCAGAATTAATACGTGTCTTTCACAATTTAACTTTAATTTGCTTGTGCATTTGTTTCCAGATATATTAGTGATATGAACAGAGATACAATATTTATTTATTTTTATTTGAGTAATCATACTTATTGTCATAATATTGGTTGACCTAACAAATCCAATCCTTTGACAGCTGCCAATCCTTCATTGTTGGTTACTGCCCATTTTAGCCTTTCCACTGACCTTAATGAGTCCATTTGTCAAAAATTAAATCGAAGCTGTTTTATACCAAGAAGTAACACCAGTTTTTTAATCAGTTTCTCTGACATCTATGACCTTCTAATTGGAAAACCTCAGTAAGAACATGGGAAGGTGAGCATATTTCCCTTGCTAAGGTGGCATCAGAATTACTTTTTTGACAATTCTGTGTGTTGTTAATCAAGTTGCATGTAAAAAAAAATATTTTCTGAATTCTTATATAGCTGTATTTTGAAATAATGCCATTGCAGTGCTTAGGTTATTTTAAAATGCACTCTGCTACCTAGAATTCAGACTCTTGACCTCAATTCAATCTGGTATTCATAGTTAAATATGTATAAAATTTAGATCATAGGGAGCAGCAGTATAATGAACCATTGGTCTAGGTAATTCAGTACGCTAACTTGTAATCTGTTCAGGGTTTTCAGAAGTAATTGAAGCTTGAGCCTTCTATGGGCAAACATACATTTCCAATATATGTTGAAGATGGGAATTAAATCAGAATTAGTTGACCCTATCAATCTCTTATTCTTTGCTTACCATTTGTCTTCTTTTCTCCTTTTCCTTTTATTTTTGCAATAATATTATTAAATATTGGAATTAAAAAGATACACAAGTATCTTGTGTTAGAAGTTAAAAATAAATAAAAGTAAAAAGAAAAAATAGAAAAGAACAAAAGAAGAAAGAAAAATTAGAAAGAAAAATAATAAAATAAAATAAAGAAAAAGAAAGGAATTATATGAAGAATTGTCTGCCCCTTTTGTCACATATAAAGTATAAAACAATTTTAGCAACATAACACATTTTCCCAAAATACAACAAATGATCTCTTCTTCCCATATTCAATTTATCTATTAATAAAATTTAAATCCTCATTGTTTAGTCCTAGCAGCAAAAGCCCATTAAGGGTTATTGGAGACAGTAACGTATCTATTTTAACTTTCATCAAATAAATCTATGTTATATTGTTATATTAAACCCCTCCAATAATGTCCCAGAACTTGATTTATTTTCTTTCTTTTTTCTTTGTTTCTTTTCACAGAATTTTCAAACCATTAAAAAGTTTCTCTTTATTTAAAGATGTCTACATTTAAAGTACATTTGTATAAGAGGGAGAACAGATTGTAAGAAGAAAAATAGGCTTTGAATTGAATTGCCACCATAATTTAGATTCTGCTTCTTTTAGTGCTGAGAAAAGGTAAAATTTATAGTTTTCAGATCCACAACAACTACTGAAAGTTACAAGTTCATGAAAACTCTTAAAATGTTATATAAGCAGTTAAGATCATTTGCATTTTTCTCATATTGCAAGTTCTCTCACAAACACACACACACACACATACACACACACACACAAACATTCTTTACTTCTTCTTTTTTTACATCTAGACCAACATTAGGTGGTAGTCAAGGCCCAACAAAGTTAATTCCTTTTTGTCATTAGGTGAGTGATGAACAGCGATGGAATTTTCAGTAAATTATTTTCAATAAAAATCTTTTAACATATTTTCAAATTAGTTCTGCTTTTAATTAAAAGCCTCAATGTGGGCTTGAATTGGGATTCCTGGCCATGATAATTTTGCTGGGATTTTTACTCATTGGCAACTCTCTGAAAGTTAATCATGCCTTATCATAAATCCTCTAGTTTATATATGAAACAAATTAATTTCATATGCTTTGGAGCATGAAATCCTCCAGTTAATTAATAACAATTCACATTCATAGATATCCCTTCCTTCTAACTATATATGCACCCGGAAATTGTTATAGTAAATTATTTTATGCTTGGAAAGTAAATAGGGAAAAAAACGACAGTTTAACTTAGGATCAGATGAAAAGTTTAGCATTAGGAAATACAGCAGTGTATATACTCAACTTTCTAGCTTATCCTATTCTGGCTGGGTTGTTGCCTTTTGAAATATAGATATTTTACCTTGCAGTGAAAACTATCCTCCTTTTCATCTTCACTAATTCTCATCTGAATTAGAGTCAACTTGAGATTTACATTGAAAGAATGAATTTCACCAATAGGTCAATGTTTTAGCCACTCCTGATCAAACTTACCTGCATGCATACAAAGTAATGGTTTAAGCCTGCGTATAGGACAAGGCTGTCAAATTCCCAGGCTGCAAGCCAGATGTATCATGCACTGGCCACGTCCAGTTTAGCAAAGGGGGGAAAAGTTGTGATACGTCAAGTGACGACGCTGCGACAACATGAATTTGACACTCCTGCTATAGGAGATGACCAGACTGGGCCCAAGGGAAGGGTCAGATGCATCATCAGTCATGAGTCCCTTCACACCAATGAGAGATCTAAGTTCAGCATACCTTCAAATTGCCTTGAGGGCAGTTAAGATTCTTATAAAGAGTTTAAGCTTACAATAAATATTTATATCCATTTTAATTGCTTGGATTTCCCAATTCCCTTTCTTCCAAAGGAAGAAAGAAAAGAAGCAGAGGAAGGAGGAGAGAGGAAAACAAATTCAAGGTTTTTGGATTTACTGAAGTTTTTCTTCCTATTTCACCAGCACAGTTCCTTCATATTCCAATCTTTCAGAGGCATCCATAGTTTTTTTCCCCCCTGTAGTACTCAAATCCTAGGCATCTTGAATTAAAAAGTAACTCTCACTGAGTACAATGACACTTTCACTAATATAAGTACTCAAGTGATTTAAATATTAAAGAGGATCTATTGAAATGAATATAGAAGGAATAATGGATTAGGTCAGCTTTAAAACAAAGAAAGGTAAGCTGTCAGGAACCAAGGGTTGTACTTGGCAATAACTGGGGATCAAGAATTACAGCAGGCAGAAGTGGGTGGGAGCATAGATGCAAAAGATTAAATTCACATAAAATATTCACTAAACAAAGCAATATATAAAGTAAACTGTGCAGTTGTTCACATGAAAGCAAGTAGAAAGCAAACACTTTGATCTTCAAAAAAGAATTTTGTCAGTGACTTTTGTTGGCAAATGCACCTTTAAAATTTAATAGCCGGGTTTGAGAGGACTTGAAGATAGCACACAGTTCCTTAATTTATTCAATTAAAAAAATGTTCAGATTCAGGCTAATTAAAATATTAGAAGGCTAAACTGCTCCTAATTGCTTCAAATCATTTGAAGAAGTAAGAAATATTAAAAGCTAAAAGACTAACATGATTTTCAGGAAAGCAGTCCCAAATGATACTAGGAAAATTTGATTACTTTGATCAAAATTATGCAAATAAATTATAATTATGCAATTTTTTAAAACAAATCTACACTGAAAATATGAGTCTTGATATAAATAAGAAGGATAATATTGGAAGAAAAGGGCAACAGCTTTTTCAATGGGTACTCTAAGTGAAAACTAATGAGGCTTCAGTTTTTTGTCAAGTTAACATACATCCTTTTCTCTGCCTTTTACTTATTTTGGTAGGAACTCTGTTACTCACAATTCACAAACCTTATTTTTAATATTGAAAGATATACAAAGCTTTCTATCACTGGATTACTAATAATGACTTATTTTCTAATAAATGTGCCATTGAAACAGCTAGTTTGGTGTACTGGTTAAGTAATTAAGCTAGAACAGGAGTGTCAAACTGGTGGGCTGTGATCTAGATGGGTCCATCCCATTCCGCCAAGGGAAAAAACGTCATGATACATCACATGACGGCAACACGACGTGACAAGTTTGACACCCAGGGGCTAGAAAGTAGGAGAACCTGAATCTAACTGTGTAATACATAGAAGAGACATGCTTCTTTGCAGATATATTTTCTACATTAGACCAAAAATATTATTACTTTGGGATCAAGGAATACATTATTTTCTAATTTTTAACTCAAATGTGGCCACTTGACAGTACCTATAGAAGCAGGTCTTGCAACTTGTATCTTTTCATTTAATTTGCTGGTATACTCTCCTGCCATCTTCATTATATATAATGGCAGAAAAATATTGTGAAAATGTAAGAAAATTGTAACCAGAAAATTGCAATAATGTCAATTTTCACTGATTTAAGCATGAAATCCAAACCAAAGTCAGAATGATTTAATTTGAACAGCCTTATGGAATAGGTTCATAATCAGTCATGAACTGACATATCTGTTTTCTCATAAAATAAAATATAATAAATGTTACAGTTCTTTGTAATGTTTACTGTCAATTCATTGACTTAGAATAGCTTACAAAGAAAACCATTGTGATTTATAATACAACTATCAGATATGGGATTAAAAAAACATCATTAGATAACAGCAAATATATATATATATATATATATATATATATATATATATATATATATATATATATATATATATATATATATATATATATATATATTGCATGTATCCACCCACTTGTGAGTTATTCAATTAACCAAGGTTAAATAACCCTGATATGTAAACATACATACCAATCAATGTATATTATATTAACGTTGTTAACTTCATATAATAACTATGTATCAGTTCATTCTTTACCAACATTAATTTCTGCAAATTCAGAAGAAAGTGCAGGATAGATTAGATTAGCCAGTTTTCTAAGCATTTCATTTTTTTTAAAGGAAACAAATGCACAATTTTAATGTGAAACATTAAAATCTGTTATAATTTTATATCAATTATAAAATAACTGTGACACAGAATGCTAGAATATTTTCATTTCAAAGCCTTATTGGCCACAGAAAGGTTCTTTAGAAGAGATTCAGATTGCTATTAACCATGACTTCCTTATTATTGCAGTGAAATGTATTAAATATATAATTTATTATTGCAGCAAACTGTATTAAAATATATAATTGATCTTTCCCTTTAATTGCCTTCATCAAGTGGGAAATTGCTGCAGTTGAAATGCCACTTAATTACAGTGCTTCAAATCTGTACAGTTATTTACAAGCATATATATCCTTTATATTAGCCTTGTATTTTTAACTCTTTAAAATCTTTAACATTCGACCTGAGACAATTTATAAAAATACATAAACAGATAGAAACTTTATTGTTATCATAATTAGTTTTTTACTGTTAAGAATTGGCCATTTCCACAAACAGAGTCTTGGATTCCTTCCCTGTTTTAACATTTTTATAATTTATCTTTTATAAACTGAGTAGCGCTGAATTTGCTGCTTTGAGAATCTCAAAGAAAGTTGGGTTATAACTAAAGCAAACAAGCAAGCAAGCAAACCATCAAATATTAAATTTATATTCTTTTTGCCTAAATGCGGTTAGTTGTATGAAGACCTTAATTCACTTAATTCACATGCCAGACTCATCTTCTCACTCTTCATTACAAACCTACAGGCTAAAGAATAAAAACTCATCACTATCTATAATTGTTTTTTCTTTTGCAATAAGATCGGTTTGCTCCAAACCTAATATAATATTGACAACATATTTTTTTTTTCTTTTCAGGTGAAATATTACAACCGTAATAGAATAAAAATTTTTAAAAATCATAATGTAAGCCAAGAAAAAAAATGCATAATGATGATTAAAATGCACAAAGGTGCTAACCTTTGCTTATAGGTTGTCACTATGTCTATAGTGGTAAATTTCCTTTATATTCAAACCCTATTCAAATCATATTCCTAATGTCAGGAATGTTAATACACATTGACAAATACTTCCACCTCCTTCAATATTAAGTGCCACCAAGAAATATCTCCTTCTACAATTAAGTACTCTGAACTATTTATATGACTGCAAACAAATATAAAGCCATTCGGTATACGTATCTGTAACCTATGTTCCAGTGTAGTCATCTTGATACCTCAAATATTTTTGGATTTCCTAATAAAGCTGACTAATGATCCCAGAGTCAGAGATATGTCCTAAGCACTGTCTTATCAATGTTACAGATTTCCTCCCATGTAATTCTTGATTGAGCTGCCTAATCAAGTACTTTATTAAATCTGCACTTGATTTAACAATATTTTAGATGTCTAACTCTGGAAATCCTCATCTGATTTCTTCCTCCTTGTTATTGAACAACTGCTGAGATGTCTGTACTTCCTCAAGAAAGGCTGTAATTCCTTTCCCTTTTCACAAGCATTTTTCTCAGCATTTTCCCTTTCTTTGGAAAAGAGTTCAAGTAAGTTAGATGGCGGAAATCTACCAAATAAGGTCAGGGGGAGAGTGACATGCTCAGCATGCCATCTTCTCTACTGGATTAATAAGGAATTTAAGGAAATGTCAAAAGTGAATGTCTGATATAACTCAGTCAGCCAAGCATATGATTTTAGCATACAGAATGCATCTAATATTAAAGCAATTCAAAATATATTTCAGATATCAAATAAGCTCAGCAGGTACACATGACTAGATAGAAGAAATTTTATAAGGGTCAGAGGCCTTAAAGAATGCTGATATAATTGATTATATGTTAACAAAAATTAACAAATTGTTTTCTGATCAAAAAGTATTGACTAAGTATACTGAATACACCCTTAAAATGTTTATTCCTGAATTCACAATGATACAAACACCAAGATACATTATAATAAAGATCTTCAATGCTTGCACCGAAGACTAAATTATTCAAAAGGTGAGATGAAAGTAATAGAGAAGGAGATAGAGATATGTTATTTTAAAATATCAGCCAAGCTATTTTACAGAAAATAAGTTTAAACCCCTTACTGAGCAAATGACACAAAGAGGAAGAAGAGATAAATAGAGAAGAGGTTTCCATTCAAATGAATTATATTCAGGCCTCAAAGCATGGAAATAATTTTTACTCTTCAGAGATTTGGTTAACCTTAACAAAGCCTCCTGTGTTGTCAGCAGAAAAGATGGCCTTCAAGATCATAAAAGGCACATGTAGCTGCAAGAAGAAGAAGATAGAAGATAGCAAAATATTTAGAAACATGGACTCAATGAATAATATTTGTATTACTTAGTATCAGCTTTATAGAAAAAGAAGGAAAAGAGGCTCAATGTTAATAGTGATTGACATTGATTAGCTGCCAGGGAGAATGTTAGTACAGCATCCCCCCCTTAGACCAAGTAGGGGCTCACGGAAAGTGCCTTCAAGCCTTTTTCTTTCAAAATAAGTTCTTATATGGTACTGATGGAAGAGGGGCATGATAGCTCAGTGGTTAAAGACACTGAGCTTGTTAGCTGGAAAGCTGATGCCTGGGTTTGAGTCCCAAGAGCAGCACAACAGGGTATGGTCCAATTACTTGTCTCACTTGCAGGGCGTGTCAAATTTCTCAACTTTCAATTTCCAAACGTTAGGCATATTCAAAAGTTGTGACATGCCTTGGGGATTGTAAAGATGTTTTGGTGCCTTTAATATAATTTAGATGCTCTTGGTAAATAACTACATAAATATCATAACTTTTCAGATCAGCAATTCCCCAGCAAACAATTCAAAACAGAAATTCTCCAGTACCTTCAAAGAAGAACATTATTCTGTGTGCAATGAGCCAGATGGAAGATATCTTTATCATTTCACTCCAGAGAAAGGCTCAAAAACAGGAAAACTGCTCAAGTGATTGCTGATCATCTGTTGTATTTCATGAAGAAGAAAGGCATTGACAAAAGCTTGAAGGCCATTAGAGGATATTCTACAAATATTAATACTGGCTGCAAAGGTGGTGTCATTCACTGGGTAGAGGTCAAGCTTGACATGTTGATCTTAAGTTTTGGAGAGTTTTGCCTTTAAAGCCATGTTTTGAAACCCATATTCGATAAAGCCTATTTTTAAATCATGGCTTTAAAGGCAAAACTCTATAAAACGTAAAAATGATAGTGGAATATGTCATTGATGTGTACTACCCTTGCTGATTCAACATCAAAGTACAATATTCCTGGATTGAAGGCCCATGTCATATGTTGTTCCAACTGCAGCAAGTCATACTGTAACAGAAGGCTGTAGTAGATGCTGTTTTGCACTCATCATGATAGATTTTCAGTGAAATGATAATACAAGCACTCTTGTGTTCAAATGACATTGAAGAGAGGAGAGCTGGTGTGCAAAAGATCATTGACTTGAGTGGTGTAGAAGATAATGTGCTGGGATATTCTTCTGTATGTGCAAGAAAAATGCCTTTAATCATTGCCAGAGCATCCACTTTGCTGGAGCTGATTGACTGGTCTGAAGATGTATATGAGCCACCTTTGATGTGCAAAGTTACTACATTGGAAATAAAGACTTTCATTGATGAACCAATGCAAGAACCACAGTGGCCCAGTCATGCCCAATCAATGGATGTGTGAAACAGGTCACAGAGGCAGCAAGCAGAGTGTATACACATTAAAAATGTGAGGGTTATATCAGAGGCCAAGAAGCAAGATGGTGGCTGATATCGAAGAACAAAATCAAAACAAGACTTGATGAAACTTAGATAATTGCTTTCTGATGTTAGTTTATGATTGAATGGATCATTTTTTGCTTAGCTAGATAAGACTAGCTTTAATTTTTGTAGCAAAAGGTGAGAAGGTAAAGTTAACAGTATTTGGATTACAAGATAATTTTGTGGGGTATATGATCAGATGGATTTACCCTAGCAAGCTAAATGTTATACAACTGCAAAAACAGCAGCAGATTTGAATTATTGGTGTAAAAACATATTTTTAAAACTCCTCACTGAAAAAAAAATGCAAAAATTAATTTTCACCCCATTAAATGACATGCCCTATAAATGTCCCAGCTCCTGTGAACCTAGCAGTTCAAAAGCATGCACATGCAAGTAGAAAAATAGTCACCAAATCAATGAGAAAGTAACAGCATTCCATGCAAATTGGCATATAGTCCTGCTGGCCACATCACCATGGATATGTCTTTGGACAATGCTGACTTCCTTAGCTAAGAAATGGAGATAAACAGTGCCCCCTAGAGTTGGATATGTCTAACCTTTATCTTTACCTTTATATGATATAAAACCTTGGCAACTTTAAGACTTGTGGACTTCGACTCCCAGAATTCCCATGCTGGCTGTGGAATTCTGGAAGTTGAAGTCCACAAATTTTAAAGTTGTCACGGTTGGACACCAATTGTTTAAAGAATGGGACGACAATTGGAATGAGGGCATTAGATAAGGAAGGCACATGGAGATATGAAAGACAGGAAGACCGGTATGGGAGGAAGAACAGAAGGAGGGGGAAACATGAAAACGTTTTAACTAAATAGGATAAAATTATTACAAGTGTTATTTTCAGACGGTTTATAGTTAGACAATAACCATCTAAATTAGGCATATCAAACTCAATGCCCGGAGCCAGATCTGGGCCATGGGGTGCTAAGAACTGGCCTACATGTATAAAAAACCTACATATAGAGAAAACTGTATTCCTTTAACACAAGGACAAAATGTAAAGATAATTTTTGTATGACTTAGACTGTATTACGGACAAAAATATATAAAAAATGAACATCCAAAGAAAGTAAGAAAACAAACCAAAGTTCCAAAGAATCTGTAAATATTTAAAATATAAAGAAAAGAAAATTATTGGAATACTATATAAGAGAGCTAGCATACAATAGTTAAGATGATGGGTTGGATTATAAATCAAGTTCATTAGAAATTATAAATTCAATTGTTAATTGCCTTTGTATACTTAATAACTGGATTAGAACAACATATTTATCTGGGCAAGGTGTTATATTGTGTGGTTTACACTAATCCAATAAATATTGTAGCAGGCAAGAAAAGCTTTAACACAAAATTGTACCAGAACAATTGTGTTGAATGATATCAGTTATTCTACGCAGAAAAAAATGTGGAAAACAATTAAAAATAATTAGCAGTTTTGTGAATACGAATTTTAACTGGTCTCAACAGTAATGTTATCTTCATTATTCTCTTTTTTTCTCCTTCTGTTCTTGAGCCAATTATCCTTCTTAAAGATATATATTACCACCATATAAGCAAACATCTACTTTATTTGTAGTTCAGATAATACCGAGGATGAAAGGAAAAAAGGGAAGAGGAGAGTAAAAGCTACTATAATTAATCCCTGAAAAAATGTGTTTAAGGTTTCTTAGACCAACAAATTATGATCCTACAAGAATTGCAGAATTGCCTTGGTGGCAACCTGTGGCCTTGATGCTGTTTTGTATTACAGACAGGTGGCTTGATATTTATTTATTGAACAAAAATTGTTATTAATGCCTTATATCAATTTTATACTTAAAAAAACTATTTTTCAAGGGGGATATATCCTCTCTAAATTGAATAGAGATACATAGTTAGATAGCTAGAAAATGATAGAGATCTAGACAGACAGTGATAGACAGATAAATAAGGTAAGGAGGCAGGCAGGCCGGTAGGCAGGTAAACAGACAGACAGAAGACAGAAAGATACATAGATATAGATACAATACAATTTGAACTAGCTGTTTTAATGTAATTATTTTCATTGGAAAGAGATGGGGAAGATTCTAAATTGATTATTTGTTTATTTTGTAAAGAAAGATGAAAATGGATATGAATATACAAACAGACAATTTGCAAAAACAGAAGTGTTTAGAATATCCTATTTTAACAAATCAATAGATCCTAGTTTAATTAATCTTAAATGGGTGAAATTAATTTTAATAATTTTAATTCAACATTTTTTTCTAAATATGTTAGACATATCAGAGGGTAATTAATAAGGCATGGATGACAACTACAAAATGTTAAAAAGGTAAAAGGGAACATGTTTTCAGCCTATCCTAAGGTTAACCTGCTTTGATTTTATATTCATAAATATGATACCATAATATTGGAGAGAAAATGAGAGTCAACAATAGTTAAGACAAGGGTAAACTATGTACCGAACACTTGGAATTTAACAGCCTATGATGAACTCTAAAATGCAACTAAAGATATTGTTTCATTTCAGTAGAAAGACTCTCTAATACCCAATTTAAATCTTGGATTAATGAATTGTGTTCACTGTCAACCTATGAACTAATCCTTTATTGATGTAGAAGAAATTCCGACCAATATTTTCTGTAGGGCTAAGGTTTAACTTGCTATTTAAAAGCAGATTAATTGTCTCTGAAAATACATACCTTTTATTGTGTATAAAAATTCTCATCTTCCCACCATTCATTTAGTATTTATGATATGTTAGTTTCCTTTGTGTTTGTAAGCATTAAAATGATAAAAGGGATTTTTCTAAAATTGCATTCCTAAGGTGTATAGCACTTTTGACCATCATTTTATTAAAACTCTTTTTTTCCAGCAAGTCTGCTTGCTTCAATTCATTCCCTAGATAAGCCTCTATAGAAAGCAGAAGAATACAAAATAAGAGGCATTAAATTTTCTGTTCTTGCTTCATATAATTTTGAAATGCATATCTGGTTGCCTTCGGTCCTTTTTTTTATAGCAGGCTACTGATGGTAGAAACTGTAACCACACATCTTTATTATTCCCTTATGACAATCCAGGTGACATTTTAGATTTGAATGATCTTTTCATTTTGAGACACTGCTTATACCTGGTCAAAGTCTAACCACCTTCTTGATATAAATTTGTTGCAAAATTGAAGTGTCAAAAACACTTTCCAGTTCCCCATATCAAAAGACATCCAATATAACTGATTAAAAAACAGAACTACTTAGAATATGATTTCTTCAAAATACAGCACCCATAGTAAATCATTCTCAAACCTACAGTAACCTGAATCACTTCACAATAATGGATATTCTGTATTGATATCCAGGCTCAAGTTCACCTTTGTTCATAGAAGCTCATCAGGTATTGTGGAAGCAGTTGCTTTCTCTCAGCCCAACTCCCAGAGTTTACTTTCAGATTTATTTATTTTTATTGTGGGGAAAAGATTAGAAGGGAAAACCATGTACACTGTCTCGATCTCCTAGATCAGAGTTGTCAAACTCCCAGGCCATGGCTGATGCATCACGTGCTGGCCACGCCCACATCCGATTTAGTGAAGGAGGGGGAAAGCCCCAATACATCACGTAATGCCACCATGACAAGGTGACTTTGACACCCCTGCTCTAGATGATGATAATCACTATCATCATCATCACATCAATCATCATAACCATTATGATCACGATATTAAAAAAATCAAATTATTTGGAATAATGCACACATTATGATGGTATATTTAGCTATCCTATATTCTTGACAAGGATCCTAGAGTAGAAGTGGCAAATCTAATCAGAACTATCTGGTAGCCTGCATAAAAATAACAATAGCAACAATGACAATACAAATAATATGTTTACTTTTTTTGCCTATTCTTTTGTTTTTTCTTCAGTTAGTTTTGCAACCCAAAGAGGGTTGTGATGTGTACTGCTTACTATTTAACATCAATGTGAATGTAATAAGTTAATTGTGAACATAGCCACATCCCTATTTGTAAGAAGGTGTGAACAATTATGCAAGCATGTTATTGTGTTTTATTGTTATTTTTCCATCTTAAAAGATTTCAGTTTATTCTTCAATGGAATTGTGCAGCTTAAAAGTCATCTTAAAGATGGACAAAATTCCGAGTTGATTTATTTTGGTCTGGTTTCTTTTACATCTAAAGAACCTGGATTCTTTCTATATCAATTACCTTCTATCTGTATTATAACCTAACCATTATAAGAACTCATTCGTTTTGAGCAAGTTTTTAGTAAATAACGTTATAAGTAAAAAAAGACAAACGTTCTCTCAACCTCTGGTAACTACTTGGATATATTGATGCATTTACCTAGATGTAACTGTTGAATCACAATTAGCCATTGCATTCTTCCAAGCCATGGGTTTTCTTCCCAACTTTCCTGTTTTAAAATAAAGTTTTGGAACTTCAAAACTTTGCATCTACCTGATGCTAACTAAGTCCCAAGGTTCTTAGTTTTTGATACCGGACAAAACTAGCCAGGGGCTGCCACAAAACTTAGAATGCATGTACATTCCACTAATAAAATGCAATTAAGCAGACTATATTATATATTCTATGACATGCTATAATTCTGAAAATGTCCTACAGGTGCTTTTACAAGAGGCAACTGGGAACATGACAGAAGGGGTGTGTGTTGTAATCAGCAGACAGCACAGTCACAAGACAACCAGGGAATTACTTGCTCTACCCCCCGCCCAGGGGAACATCCTAGGAAAGGAGCCTCATGACCAGAAGTAAAGCCCAGTTCAGGGACTGCTGAGTGTAGAATCCCAGGAGGAGTCATGTGTCCAGAGGGGGGATGGATGGAATCTTCCAGGGCCCTTCTTGCTTTGGGACTGCAAACTGGACTTTCTGTTTTTTCTTTGAAGACATTTTGCTCCTCATCCAAGAAACTTCTTCAGCTCTTCTTGGACGAGAAGTGAAACGTCTTTAAAGAAAAACCAGAAAGTCCAGTTGCCTCTTGAAAAAGTACCTTTGGGACAACTGTAACTTGGATGACACAGAATCTCCATAGACATTTAGCAATTCTGAAAATGGTTAGGTGGAACTGACGTAGGCCTTACAAACTATGTTATTTGAGGATAAATGTAACTTATTTGTAGCAGGTCTGTTTTATTAACCTTGCCAGTTAAAAATAACATTAATTCATTGTTAACTAATCATTTCTGTGTTCTTATGATTTTACCGACAGTAACTGCTTCTATATGTCATTTTGCATTACTTTTCAATTATTGAGGGTAGAAAAGTCTTTCCATGCAATTTAAGATTCTAAATTTTAATTCTAAAAGTTATGGGACTTTTAAACAATGTCCTTAGTGAAGAAAACAGCTATCTGGCTCTTTAAAAAGAAAAAAATCCCTAACACTGATCCTGCGATCCAAATCCTAAATTCTATTATATTGTGTTCAGTTGGTTCTTTTGTAATTCTATAGGGTTCCCCTGAAAATCTTGAAAGCAACATTTTTTAAAAAAGCATTCAACACTCAGAATTTCCCAGCAAGATAGTAGATTACTACTGTCTTTACATCGAGAAAAGCAGTCAAAGAGGAAAGAGTAGAAATTTCTATTTTGTTGTTATAATTAACTTACCTGACTTATGAACTCCATTTGGTAAATATACTTTTTGTTGTAGTAAGTCATGTGGAAACTGCTTAAAATAAGAATATATTTGGTTGAAATGTAGTACATATTGTCTTCACAAACATAGTTATAACAACAGAAGTTCAGAATACTATCTCCTCATTCTGTTGCCCTTTGTGATACTTCCACATGAGTTGATATGAAAATTAAACTATATTTATTCACCCAGTATTTCTTTCTTCAAGTGCAGCTATTACTAGATGTTCTGCAGAATTGTCTTTTAATGCAGAAATGCATGCAAAATAAACATTGTCCTCTGATCTCATATTGAATGAGCAGTCGATCTGATCGTTATAAAAAATCATCATGTAATCTTAAAAGCTCCCTGCACAAGTCTCAGGAAAAACACAAAATTTAACTTCCAGAATGTCTTTCAACTAACTCTATGTAGTCTTCCATACAAGTGTAATAAACTCTGGACTTTCTTATTATCTGAGCTCAAACTATTTGATTTATTATCTCTATCTATCCAATTGTCTCCCTCAGAGTATGGAATAGAAGTGGAATTCTCTGGGGTCTGATTTTCCCCTCTATTCAGCTGCCATTATATACATAAAAGGCTTAGATTTGGAATCATTAAAGGCTGTTCCCTTTGGAGGTGTCTGTGCTAATTATCCACAGTATTATTTCCAGTCCTTTGGAAAATGGTGTGCCTGTTGATGTATAAATATTATGAATTGGTGCCTATTGTACATGGCTTTGTTGTCTTTGTTTGCCTATTGCCCCATGTATTGGCTGATATTTTTTTAAGTTTTACATACATACATACATACATACATACATACATACATACATACATACTGTACATACATACTGTACATACATACATACATACATACATATTGCAAGCTGAACTGAAAGTTTTTGTTTTTTTGATCCAGAGACAGGACTTGACTAAGGGTGTGCTGTGTGCAAACTAAACTGGAAATTATCCACAGTAATTTTCTAACACAAACACAGTTGGCTTCTATCACTATATTCCAAGTCAAATCTAGAAATTGGGATCATAATTTATATATGACACAGAAAAAGTAACAGAATCAAAAATGTTTTCAACTTTTTATCACGGTGAAACACACATATTAATACTGCTTTTTCAACCTTGATGGTTCATAATGCCTATTTTATTTAAACCTTTGGACAGATTTTTATATAAAATCACCATATTCTCTCCTTGGCACTTTAATAGACATTAAGACTTACTGGAAGGAAAGACTGCCTCTGAACAAAAATTAGCAAGAGATAAATGCTGATTAACTACAGAAGAAAGGTTGCCTGGAGAGCAATTCCTTGTCCCAAGCCCCACATATGTAGTACAATATACATTTAAATACATTTCTCAAGACAAAGCAAATCAATATACAGAATATACTTTCACTCTATTGTACAGGATCAAATGTTAGTGCATTCTAAAAGATGATCTATTTAAAAAATAAAGGACTATGACCCTCTCATTTCTGAAGACTCTTGGCATCCATCAATATTGGCCAGCATGACCAATAAAATGAGATGATGGGAATTAATGCTGGGACATCATGTAAACAAGTCAGATCACTGAATCAATAAATGAAGGCTTTGATGAGCATGTGATTTATGGCTCAGTGAAAGGAAAAGAAACTTTTAAACTGCAATAATCTCTATTTTCATTAGTGAGTCATTAGGTAACTGCCTTTGGTTTTTCTGTTTCTTGCAACTTCACAGTGAATGAAGGCATTCAGGAATTCAGGAGCCTTTTCCAGGAAAAGAAGCTGCCAAACATCAGTCATTGGATGGGGCTTAGTTAGCATTTGGATAGATTACAAGATCATCAGGGAATTCTGGTACTTAGTTAAACTGGAATATGTATGCATCTCCTGGAAAATGACAATGATAGACTGAATCTATACTGATATCAAATAAACTGCATAGTCACCAGAAATCAAACTCATCTTGATCATCTCTCTCTTCCTCCCTCCCTCCCTCCCTCCCTTCCCCCCCTCTCTCTCATTTTTCCTTTACATTTTATTAAAATATATGCCTCAAATTCAAAGACAATTTATAATCACTATGTGATTATAAAAAACAATTTGACTTATATAATAGGCTGGTTAGTAATATACAATTCCCAGACTTCCAGAAATAAAATGCATGAAATGTATGTATATGTGCATGTGTACATACTGTAGGTATGTTGTTGTTGTTATTGTTGTTGTTGTTGCTATTGTTGCTGCTGCTGCTACAGTAGTACTCTGCCTTCTGGGAATTCAGAAAGGTATACCTAGCATTTCCTCCATTATTTTCTCCATAACAGCCATGGGGAAATATGATGAGCTCAGAGATTGACTGGCCCTAAAGCACTTTATGCCTTTCCATGATCAAAGAAAGTCTTGGAATGTAGGTATCTAAACTCTTGTCTAACTGATGGTGGTTTGATTTTTTTCCCCAGTTCCCATATTGATTACAGCTCAGTGTTCGGAATTTGACATCATCTGCTACTTCTGAAAGCCTGTATGGTTTTTATGAAAAGAAATACAACTAAGCCTTGAGTGGAAGAGCAAAATCAACCATTGAACTGAAATCTAGAAATAAGAAAAATAAGTAGTAGTATATTATCTTGAGCTGATAGGTCTAGATAGTGCTGTCTTGGCATTCCAAATCTGCACCTACTATATACAGTGAATGTCATACTGAGAACATTTAACTATATATCCATCATTTCTTGTTTCTACTTTCTTGGGCAAATTCGGGTCCAGATCAGATTACAACCCCCCCTTCTCCTAATCTTTCCATTCATTTATTTGTACGAAGCATAATTTGTCATCTCCCTTCTCTGTTCCCGCACTTGATTGCACATTTCAAAAACTTGTGTAGGAATCAGCCATCCCACTGAGCTCAGAGAAATTGCTATTAATAAACACATTGATTTCCTGTTACACAAGAGGGAAGCATTTTTAGGTTTTCCTCCACTACTTGGGGGGAGGGTGGGAAGAAAACCACCTACTATAATATCTGCACCATTCATTACTAAGTTGTTCAAATTGCCCTTGAATATATGCTTAATTGTTTTCAGGTTTTTCAAATAGATTAAATATCAAGGAAACTGTGTATTTGCTCATTGGAACTGTTTCACAGATTAAAAGGAATGTGAGTTTGCCACTCACTGAATGAAGCCATTCAGGGAAAAAGAACCATAGTCAACCAAGACTTCTTTACAACCATGTGTTTATGATACAGTACTTGAATTAGAAACACTGCATTTTTAGCGAATATCGACAAATACTGCTGTTGGGTTTGTATGCATGTGTACATGTTTATGTACACATGCTTTAGGAATGAGAGGTGTAGATGTATACACACGTATTTCATAGAAGGATTAAATTTTATAGAAAGATTACCAAATTGTTCATTGTTGTATAAAAGCAGGTCCTAAAACCTTGATGTATAAATAGGTATCTTAACCACTTAGCAAAAAGATTGTATTTCAATTTTCAAGATTAAAGGCAGCTGGCCAATCTTCTGTTTGAAAAACTGTAAGAATATCATAGGTAAAAAAAAAAAGTTAAGGACTAATTTGGCAATTTAGCCAAAAGCTGCAGGAAGGAACTGGGAAAATCTCTTTCCATTTTCAGATTATTATATACTTTAGTCATTAAACATGAAGCTCAGTCAAGTGAACATTCAAAAATTCATCACAAATACCATTGACTGGTGCTAATGGTTGATACGAGTTGCTGTCAGTGTCCTAGATATCAACCAAGTACCTTATTAAGATGTACAATGTTCTGAGTAGCACAGTTTTTTGCAGTTCCACTAGTGTTACTTCAGGAAGCTGCAATTTCTTGATGTGTTTTATAAAATTCTTGGACCAAGTGCCTCGATAACAATGGGTATCACTGCTTTTATTACTAGTCTTATTATTATTGGTTAATCTTTGGTGAAATTCCAAGCTTTTGGAGCTGGTTGATAGGTCAACAGCTCGAGTCCTAACCAAGGACCTAGGAACCGTTAAGGTAAACAGCGGAGGATATAAGCTGTTGCAAGTAGAGTGGTTTTTTGTACAATTAGAATGTTCAAGTCTGATAAATTTAGTGAGGTAGCCCTTTTGGCATTAGATATGGGCTCCAGTTACAATCAGGAAAACACACGATTTCTTTTTCCACGGTCGCTCAACTTCAATTTGCAAGTCTCGGTATTTTGTGATTTTTTTTCTTGCTGTTTATCTTCAATTCGTGCATCTCCAGGTATTGCAATGTCAATGAACCATACTTTTTTTTTCTTTTCAACTATTGTTATGTCAGGTGTGTTGTAGGCCAAATGCCTGTCAGTCTGAATTCTGAAGTCCCACAAGATCTTGACTTCCTCATTCTCTAAAACTTTCTGAACATGATGTTCCCAGTGTTTTTTGCTGTACTCAAATCCAAACAATTGGCACAATTTCCAGTGAATGATCTTAGCAACGCGGTCATGGAGTTGTAGGTAGTCAGTTTGTGAAATTTTGTTGCACCCACTGATCAAGTGATCAACAGTCTTGTCTTTCTCATTACAGAGGCGACATTTGCTGTTGGTGGGTAACATGTTGAATTTTTGCCTTCATGCAGTTTGTGGCTAAGGCTTGTTCTTGAGCTGCCAAAATAAAGCCTTCTGTTTCTTTTTTCAGTGATCCTGATCTTAACCAGTTCTAGAGAGACCGCCTACTGCCACATACCTCCCAGCGGCCAGTGAGATCCCACAGATTGGGCCTCCTTCAGATGCCGTCAGCCAGACAATGCCGGCTAGTGGCTCCCTGGAGGAGAGCCTTCTCTGTGGCTGCTCCGACCCTTTGGAATGAGCTACCCCCAGAGATCCGGACCTTACCCACTCTCATGGCCTTCAGGAAAGCTGTTAAGACCTGGCTATTCCGGCAGGCCTGGGGCTGTTGACCTCACTGTTGAGGTCCAGCCCCGATTAGAAAGAATGCATGTGTTGTGCTTTTAAATCTGTCGCAGGGATTCGGACCCTCACCTCTCTCCAGGCCTTCCAAAAAGCTGTCAAAACCTGGCTTTGCCGGCAGGCCTGGGGGTGATGAGTTCCCTCCCCTCTTGACATGTATGGTTGTGCGATGTTGTCTACTTTTATTATTTGTATTTTGTCTTTTATGTTCCCCCCTTTTTTCCCCCCTTGAACTGTTCGCCGCCCTGAGTCCTCCCGGAGAAGGGCGGCATACAAATAATAAAATACAAATACAAATACAAATAATTTCTTTCTTCCTCTTCTTTTCGTAAGCCGCCCGGAGTCCTTCGGGATTGGGCGGCATATAAATTCTATTAATAAATAAATAAGATAAATAAATAAGCTTTGCCTTTAATACTTTTCAAGTATTGACTGTGCATAGTTTTGTTTTTCCAATTTTCAGCTCGCTTCTCAATTACTTCTTTCTTATATTCAGCTTTTGACTTAGTTGTCTTTAAAAGGCCTCCTTTATTTATTTCCTTAATCATTGGTTCTTCACTTTTCTGGATGTAATCATTCAAGCTGTGTTTTTCTTCTTCCACGGTCTGTTTTACTTGTAGGAGTCCTCAACCACCCTCTGTTCTTGCTAGATATAATCGGTCAGCATCACTTTTGGGGTACAAAGCATGATTCATTGTCATCAGCTTCCTTGTTTTTCTGTCCAAATTGTCCAACTCCATATGGGTCCAGTCAATTATTCCTGCAGAGTATTGGATCACAGGTATAGCCCAGGTATTTATGGCTTTTATGATGTTTCCTCCACTCAGTTTGGACTTTAATATCTTGCGAATTCGTCAAATGTACTTGACTGAAGTTAATTCCTTGACTTTATTATGCATTAAGTCAGAGGCCTCTAAAATCCCGAAGTACTTGTAGCCTTCTTCTGGTTTTACTGCCTTTATCATTTCTTCATTCTCAAGTTCTATTCCATCATATTCTATGACCTTGCCTGCTTTGCACATTTGTCAATTCCAAACTGCATACCAATGTCTTGGCTAAATTATTTTGTGCTTTCAATTAATAAATTCAATTCAGCCTTTGTTTTACCAAACAGCTTCAAATCATCCATGTATACCAAGTGAGAAATTTTCAGTCCTTTCTTTGCAAGTTCGTATCCATAGTTCATCTTCTTCAAAATGATTGTGAGTGGTAGCATTGAGAGTATAAAAAGTAGAGGTGAAAGGGAATCACCCTAGAAAATGCCTCATTTAATTTCAACTTCACCCAGTACTTCTTCATTAGCTATAAGCTTCGTGTTTCACAGGCTCATTGAAGTTTCCATGAATTTCTGTATGTTACTGCTGATGCCAAAGATTTTCAGGCATTTCTTGATCCAGCTATGGGGAACTGAATGTAATTCTTTCTTATAGTCTATCCAAGCCATGAGCAGGTTTGTTTGTCTTTTCATTGAATTCTTTAGGACTAGTTTGTCAATCAGCAGTTGGTCCTTTGTTCCTCTTGAATTTTTGCAGCATCCTTTCTGTTCTACAAGAAGCAAGTTATTTCTTTCCAAGTATCCATAAATTTGGTTTGCAATGATACCAGTAAGGAGCTTGTATGTTGTTGGCAAAAAGGTGATTGGCCTATAGTTTCTAGGATCCTTTCCTTTTTCTTTATCTTTTTGGATGAAAAATGTCCTTCTAGTTGTCATCCATTCATCATTTTCAAGTGTTTTTAAGATCTGGTTCATTTGGGCTGCCAATCTTTTGTGCACACTTGTAAGTGCCTTTAGCCAGAAGCCATGTAACTCATCTGGTCCAGGTGCACTCCAATTCTTCACTTTTCTTGACTGTCTTTGCACCATTTCTTTTGTTATTTTCACATCTTCCATTTTATGCCCTTTAATAGAATCCTCAATCTGTTTGATCCGTTTTGCATTTCTGTTGTGCTTCTTGTGGTTTTCCCACAAATTGTTGTTGTTGTTGTTGTTGTTGTTATTATTATTATTATTATTATTATTATTATTATTATTATTATTTTAACATGGTTCTGTATGTGAACTACTCCTTTTGGGGGGGAAAGAACAGTTTAGGAACTTAGCAGAAAGCAGGACCTATAAACTACATACATATAATAGCATTGATATAGAACTCTGTCAGGATAGAAAAGTTTAGAACCAAATATTTCCAGTACATTGAGATTATGTCAGTAATGTACATAAATGTATTTAGTTAATCCTTCAGGAAGTGTATTCTTTCTGAGGCATGCAATATTCAAATATATTCTATATAATTGTTTGATTTTGGGACACATGAATTGGGAATTTCTACATCCATACGGTTTCCTTTCTAAAAAAATTACATTATTTAGTCAGTTTAGCATTATACTTAAAAAAAAACTTTAAGAGCACAGTTAATCTGCATTTGTTTATTTGTTTGTTTGTTTGTTTGTTTATGGCACAAATATTAAAAGTCCCAAACAGTGTATTAATGTAACACAAATAATAAAAAAACTGCTCTTGGAAAGATGAAAATTACAAATAAATGAATTTAACATTACTGACTTATCATAATGAATTACAATTTGGGAGGGAGGCAGTGTGCATTGTAACAATGCAAGCTCCATCTATTTTGTATGTGTGCTGTGACAATGTACATTTCTTTCAAAAGAGGAAAGCTTGGGGTATGTAAAATTGCTTTTGCTATTTTGGTAAAAGCAAGATTTCTCTCTGCATGCCTATGATTATAGCTATCACATTGAAATATTACTGCACTTTAATTACTAGATTTTCTTTTATCATTTCTGATTCAACAACATTTTGTAAAAGCACAATACAATTTATAAGCACAGGTTAGCTTGCAGAAATATTTATACCATCAAAAATTATTTTGTTTACACCTATTCAATCTGAGCTGAAAAATCTAAGCCGTGTCTAGTTGGCAGAAATACAGAAAATGTGAAATGTTTGTCTTTATTTTGGACGCCTGCAGTTTTGCAGCCCAGAGCTGGGGGTCCTATTTGTTTGAGGCATTCATTTAATTCACATTCTGTCTTTCCTCCAGAACCACAAGCTGCTTATATTTGTTAATTATAATTTGTTAATTATATTGCTAGATTGTTTGGGTTAACAATAGAGAAAATGCAAATGTATTTATAAATACCGTGAAGGGTATACCACTGAACTGGCTGAGGTTCACTCCTAGATACATAGTATTTCAGACTTAGTTCTTAAATAAATGTATCATTTCAATGAATTAGTCATGATTTCAGTTCTCATTACTGCTCTGTCCATGATAGCTACAGGTATTTTCACTTTCTGCTTCTTTGTACAGCAATAGTTTGGATTGTTTGTTTTGCTATAAGCAGAATTTTGAATATATTGATAAACAAAATCAAGTTATTGGTTTACATCCTATGATCTGATCAAGCTTTATTTTTGAATATGAAATTTTGCAGAAAACATTCTACATTATGGTGTTTACAAGTGATTAGAAAGGACTAAATCAAATGAGTGAATATTGTATTCATAACCAGGCTTTGATTATATATGAAGGCCAACTGGAAACCAGAACAACAACTAGCTGTTTGGAAGGTTTTTTTGCCTTTGAGGGGGAGAAGCAGAAAATTTGGAGCATACACTAACCCTCTAGCAGATCTCTACATACACAAAAGTTCTGATTTCCAGAAAATTATTTTTAACATTATTTAGGTCTGGAAGATGAAAGTGAAAATTAATGTTTGTAATTGATAGCATAATGTGTAAAAAACTGCTAATATAAATTCATGTTCTAACATGTACTAAAATATAAATCATGTTTTTCTTGAATAAGTGTAAATGTGCATTGTGCTACTGAGTAATTTCCTTTCTCATTTAATCAGAATGGAACACTCTTTTAGATGATTCATCAGGTTTCTCTTATTCCACTGTCTAAATGGATTTCATCTTTCTTCATCTTCCTGGATTTATATTTAAATGTTGTTGTGACTATCTTTAGGTGACATTCAGTATTGTACAGATGGACCTTCCACTCATGGAATAAAATCACTAGTATATTTCTTCCCTATAGATTGTTTACTTACCTTAAATATCTTCATTAGATTTTTTCCCTACTGCTGCTCACTTTCCCTAATTTATCCCTTGTTGTATTTAAAGACCAGAAACCTAGAAACTTCTCAGGCTGATTTGTGCATCTAATGAATTCATTACACCAATGGAAAAGCTTATGCTACAAGATTAGGCCTCCTCCGAATACCTTCCCTAGCCAATGTCGACTGTCAACCCCTCGGGGGAGGGCCTTCTCTGTGGCTGCTCCAGCCCTCTGAAACAATCTCCCCGTGGAGATTCGTACCCTCACCACCCTTCAGGCTTTCCGCAAAGCTATCAAGACCTGGCTGTTTCGGCAGGCCTGGGGCTGATGAGTTCCCAGCCCCACTTGAATTGTCGCGACTGTTGCGTTGTTTTTAATCTGTTTTTTTGTATTTGTTTTTTTCTTTGTTTGTTGTTGTAGCCCCCCCCACCTTGTTTGTTAGTCGCCCTGAGTCCCTTGGGAAAAGGGCGGCATACAAGTGTAATAAACATTCAACATTCAACATGTCAGTTAATCATTTCCATAATTTTAATGATGTTCTCTTATAAAAACTATAATTTACACAATGGGGTCTCAGGTCACAGAGCTGTTAAATACCAACTATGATAAACTTTAGAGTAATTATTTTATGTAGATAGTATGGGTATAAAATTTGCTAGCTTCCTTTGAAAATGAAATGTATTATTTTGATAGGACTGAGCCTAGCTTTCATTTGTTCTGTACATCTATATAGCTTCTTTTGATCTTTCTTGTATTAGCTGGCATTTCCAATTCTTTCCCAAGCCAACAACACACATTGAGTCAGAAAAAGATTCTTTCACACTGATTCTCATTTATTCCTTGTCTATCTTGTTCTTTTGATCTTTGTTGTTAGATTTTTGATGTCTCTATGCAGTTCTCTTTTTACCTCATGATCTGCCTCTGTTTGGTTTTTAATCTTGAACATTCTGTGTTGCTTGAATCACTTTTAAACTTTCCTTAATGTGACTTCCTTTTGGATTACTCGATCTTTCAAGATGACAATGCCTTTGTATGTTAAAAAAGAAATACAGGGTTTTGTTTTATTTTATTATTTCATTTTGCTTTGATTTGTTTTGCCTTGCTCTGCTTTATTTTATTCTATTTTATTTGGGTTCATCATATATTTTTAAAGGATAATCGTATTTCCAAATAGGAGACAATTTTAGTTTATTAATGTGTCTATACATTCAGAATGTAATGATCAGGATATTAAATAGGGGTATAAAAAAACATATTTTTTAAAAAGAATTAATTAGTTTTCTAAAGTTAAAATGTAAAATAAAGAAAAAAAATCAAGGGAAAAGTTAACAACCATCACACACACCCCACCCCCACAATAACACCTTACTGTTTAAAAAAAATACAATTTATTTCCCAAACTGGAAGAATAAGACATATATTTAAATTATATAAATATTTTATTGCATTTGATTTATTTAATTTCTGTACTCGACCATTTCAACAAGTAACTCTGGATGACATTCAAAAAAAGGGGTAAGTAAGGTAATATTAAGATTCTGCAATTTCATTTATCTTATTGAAGTGAGTTTTTTTTAATTACTGGGAGCCATGATCAATATTAATGATTCCACAGGTCACCAAAGAAATCAAGCAAAATGAATAGGATTATAGCTCATGCTAGAGTTTTCCTTTTTTTTTTTTT
The DNA here is from genome assembly GCF_009769535.1 of Thamnophis elegans. NCBI lineage: Eukaryota > Metazoa > Chordata > Lepidosauria > Squamata > Natricidae > Thamnophis > Thamnophis elegans. The sequence continues at coordinate 28,349,484 of NC_045544.1, forward strand.
TTTACCATTTGGGCAATGATGGTCAAAGAAGGGACTGGAGGATTTGTGGGTTACATGTGGTCCATGAAGCTATAATTGTTCACCACTGACTTTAGCTTACTTTGAGTATTTTCTGTAACAAACAGAACTCCTGGTTTCTCTGTTTCTAGCTAGATGTCTTAATCATTACACAAAACTGGCTATCTTTATTATATCTTATGATACTTTATACCTTGTGATCACTAGGTTGTGTGAATTGGACCATTAACTCCTCACATTCAGATAAAATTTAATAACTTCAAATTGTATCCATTTTTCATACATTAGGCAATGTCTACATCATGAACTCTCACCATATGAAATGGAGAAGGCCATGGGAACATGCATCACAAAACCCACATTAGATGTATTTTCTGGATGCCTTTATAAGCTTAAAGTGACTTCACAGGATTATTGTATTCATTTCTATGGAAAGATTGAAAGTAATTCAGTCCAACAATATACATATACATATCACACACACACAAACAAACAAACAAACAAACAAACAAACAAACACACACACGTGTATGTGTATGTGTTTGGTTATATGTAAACTCTCTTTTTTACTCTACCTGTTCTTTATCTGCTTCTGGTTTCTTGCTTTTGAATTATTGCATCTGTAATTATACCTTCTATTACTTTGGAAATACATTTACAACTTGCACAATTGTTTGACATTTTTTGGATATGTGGCTTAGTAAAAGGCATTTGTTCTCACTCATGGCATCTTGTTTTTAGTCTCCAAATAAATTAAAGCCTATCTAGAATTAGGAAAGTAACTTCATTTACTAGCTATAATTGGAGGTAAATCAGAAATCAAAGCAAATGGCTTTAATACAGAGGGTAATAACTTTTAGCTATATATATTCTAGTAAATTTATTTGTTTAATTTATAAGCTGCCTCATCCCGGGGACTCTACATTAAGTAAACCCTATTTAAATAATGGAGGGAAGGAGGGAGGGAAGAGAGAAAAGAAGAGGAAGAGGTGATTTGGGAAAAAAAGCTAAACAAGGGGGATGAAGACTAAAGCAATGGATGCACACTAAGTAATAATGAGAAATATGTTTAAATGGACCACTATAAAAAGAGCAACATGTGAACTATGCTGAGTCATGATCCTGTATGATTATTCAGTTATAGGTATCTCAATTCAACAAGATTTAAGGATCTATGACTATAGGTTGTCCTTAGTGTGAACATATCTGTGTCAGCCTTTTGTGTTGTGAGCAACACATGTTGAAAATACCTTAAATCATGCAACGGTAGCCATCATCTTGATCTTTTATGCACAAACATACATATATACACAAAATATTCTTGTCTTTCTGAAAATGCAGCGGGTTAGGCTGCAAATCCTTCTAAAGATACAATATATGAATTAGATAATATGTAGTTAAATTAATGAGATATATTGACACTAATATTTCAGCTGCCAGGCCCTTCCTATTCATAGACAGAGATTCATAAAACCAAAAATTATTTTAACTGTGGCTTGCTGATTAAACCTGAAAACACCAAATTAAATTAAATCCAGGCAGACTATATCATGTTTTTCTGTGTCATTTATCAACTTAGACAATGTTTTTATTTTGTTTGTATGGTCCTCATCTCAGTCTTTGAGATGGATAATGCTAATAAATTAAAAAGAATATTGAGCCTATTATCTATCCTACGGCTGCACTGTACAAAAAATAATTATTTTTCTAATTATTATTTTCTAATCATGGATAGGAATACTCCTAGGAAGACGGAGTGTTATTGTCATTGGTCCACCACTTATAACATATTTTCATTATTCTCAGAGGTTGGAATTATCCCACATGATATATTATAAACCCGAATTTAAGAAACAATTGCAGCTACCAAATAAATTATATTATTTCTTCATGTGAGTGCTCACTTCTGATCCATTCAGAACTGCACATTTTAATCTAGTCTGGTATCTTGCATAAACACAGCCAATTATTAAGCACTGGAGAGATTGGACAAGAGTTTCTGAAATGTTTGATTAATACTGCTATCTGGCCTATTAGATGATTACATCTCTTGGTTTCTGGAGTGGTACTTTATAAAATGCTACTTATCATTTGCAGAGAAGGCAACAAAGAAATAATAAAAATCTTTGCTCTCATATCATATAGTGCTTATTTGGATGTTTGCAATCCAATCTCACAGTCCCAAATAAATAAAGTTCTTTTAATGACTTTAAAGAAACCATTAATTTTAGGTGTCACCAGTGGTAGTGGGACAAATTGACAAAACATTGTTTCTGCTGCAATTTTATTTACACTTACTGAGAATTGAAACAAGGTAGAATTGATTATTGCTGATTTCCAAGATTATTTTCAAAGTAAGTTATATCACTTCAGCCTGTGATCAAAATTAATTGCAGTTAATCTACTTTTAAAAAGAGAAACGAAAAATATATACCTGTGCTTCAAGTGGCTTCTGACAATGTGTCAAATTAAAACTAAAAAAGTGGAATTTGTCAGCATAACTCTTGATAATCTGCATCTAAATTCTTTTTAATAATTTGTTCCACTTTAATTATCTTCTTAGTTGAGTAAAGCTAATAACAATAATGATAGATATTTTGTTGACAAGTGAATTATAGATAACAGAATTCAAGCTTTCCCTCTCCTTTTTTTAGAAGCAGTAAAAGTATCAATGTATCTTGATGAATAGCTTCTTATGAGTTATTATAATTTCATAAATCTCAGGTAATAAAATACCTTTTTTTAAAAAAATATTCCTTATGTTCTGTTGATGTTACCTAGTTTGTGTAATGAAAAATCTGGAAGAAAAGAACTAAATTCTGAGAGCACTAAGGATCACTCAGAGCAGAACCGCTTACCACCCAATGCCTTTCTGAAATCCAATTTAAGGTAATGCTAAAACTAGTTCCTTCAGAAGTATGTGTGTGGATGTGTGCGTGAGTTGTACAATAAGTCACACCTTCAGAACTTTTTTAACCCTTCTCCATGAATGTTATTACCAGTAGCCTGTATGGGATGGGAAGAGAGTAGGGGGACAATGATGAAAGCAGTATTGGGACAATGGTATTCTTGACACCACACACATGTATGGAAGGAGTAGAACTTGCAATGCCACATTGGCCATTACATAATAAGTTAGCACAAAGGTACTCAAGCAGTCAGATTTCTCACGGATTGAAAGATATGTCAGAAAGAGAACAATTGTTTCGTATTATACTATTTTTATTCTAAACAGCCTTTCTTTTCACTATCAATCAACTCTTCCCTTTCTTTCTTTCTTTCTTTCTTTCTTTCTTTCTTTCTTTTTTTCTTTCTTTCTTTCTTATTAAAAAGTATGGACATATTATGCCAAAATGTCCAAAGGAAACCTGGAAAAGGGAAAGGAAACTGTCTCAATTCAGTTAAGCCTTGATTATATTATCTGTTAGTTTAGTTGTAAGGTTTACAACCATTTTGCTGTTGTTTTAAACAACCTTACAGTGAAGATACAGCAGGCTTCCTTAATTAATTGTGTATTATGAAATTATCAACTCCTAGGAGCACAAACTTTCTCCAAGAAACAAGCTAAAATAAATTTCAGTAAAATAATTTTACAATAAAACCTTTCAAAGTTCCTTCATCTTAAATATAGATAAATTGAGATGAGAGAGAAAGAGAACCATATTCATAGGATGGGTAATTCATAACATTGGAAATGTTATTTTTAATATAGCAATATTCATCTTGTGGGAATATAAACCAAAAGCAAACTTGTTTTGTGTCAATGTGCAGACTATAGAATAACATAATAACAATTGTAATAAAAAGATCCATGCAGTACACTAAGCAAATAAGAACTAAAGATGAAAAAGAAGATTAGAGGTGACATTTGGACTATAAAGTTTGCCTTGGGCTTTGGGAGATAAGGACTGGATAGTCTAAGAAGAACTGAAAAGGCCATGCATGGGGGATAAAAAAGAAAAGGAAGAGGATCTATATTATCTGATTTAAAAAGAAAACGAAGAACAAAAACAACAATAAAAAATAAGCTATTAGTTGCTGTGACTGCCTGCAGAAGAAAGAAGAGAAAGTAAGAGAGCAAAAATGTACTTTAGATGATCAAAAGATAGATTTTAAAAATAGTGAGTGATTAAAACGAGGCAGCCAGAGATGATTAGAATAGAGAGGTGATAATTAGAATAGGCTTTTCATTTCCCCCTATTAATTCACATACCAGTGCCATTCTCATTTGCAAGTTTATGAATTTTCAGACTTTTAACCCAGATTTCACACAAGCTATTTGTTCACATTTCAACCAGGAGTCATCTGAAAGAACCTCAGTCACAAGGATTACATCTGCTATATCTTATTACCTTTATGTTTTTGAAGAGGTTCCAGTTTTTCATCTTTTTAGGTTCATGGCATTATTGAGTTAGACATGCCGCACAGAACTGCATTTATCTAAATAATGAGGGAATGTATTGTTGCTGACAGTGAAATTAGTATCTTTTTATTGTAGCTGGGCAAGCTATCATAGGAGCCGACATACAAAACCAAACAGATACATATTTTTCTCTTTGCCTTTCAGTATTTTTTTTTCTTGCAAGGCAAAGTAACTGGGTTTCTTTGTACCTACCTTATGATGCCTTTCAGATCTATGCATTTTTATTGTGTTGTAATACTTCTTCTTAGGGCCACAATAGGTACTAGCAGTAATATTTCTGAATATTTGCCATGTTTTATATCAGATAGAATAACAGAGTTGGAAGGGACCTTGTAGGTCATCTAGTCCAATCCCCTGCTCAAGCAGCAGACCCTATGCTATTTTTGACAGATGACAAGTCCAGTCTCTTCTTGAAAGCTTCCTGTGATGAAACTCCCACAACTTCTGAAGGCAAGCTGTGCCATTGGTTAATTGGTCTCACTGTCAGAAAATGTCTCCTTATTTCTAGGTTGAATCTCTCCTTGATCGGTTTCCATCCATTATTCCTTGTCTGGCCTTCAGCTATCTCTGAACCATTCAGTGAAGTGGGTTAATAGGTTAGAGATACACAGGCAAGTGGAAAATGAAAGCTGTTAGAGGCACATTCATCAGAAAAGAAAGGAAGAATATTGTATATCACTAAGAAATTATAGATGTATATATGTGATCCAATTTAATGTCATATGAATTCATCTTTACTTGACTATGTCAAGGTTCTTCATGATTCCATAACACTCTAAGAAGAACTGAAACTAAATCCACAAATCCATCTTGTTATAAATTATTTTTCTAACAATATGTATTTTCTCTGCAACATTTTAATATACTGTACATACATATTTAGGGCTACCAGATATGGACTGAAAAAATTATATTTCCCTATGTTTTCTACATTTACCTAGACATAAACATCAATTTATATTTTTGTATCCTGATACAGGAACAACAATATCAGCTGCAAAAACTGGCACAACTACTAGAGACAGCAAAGAGCATTTTCTACATATTTTGCTGCCATGAATTAACAGATTAACAGAGTTGGAAGGAACCTTGCAGGTCATCTAGTCCAACCCCCTGCCCAAGCAGGAGACCCTACACCTGTCTTTACCTAGGATTGAACTCACAACCTCCTGATGATGAAGTGAGAGCTTCACCTCTAGACCACAGCAGCAGGTCATCAAGAGTCTTGATGTCTGGATGTGATAATCTTTTGTATTTTATGTACAACCTGCTGAAATATATGCATTTGTTTAAGCAACTTCAATTTAAATATCAATGAAATGGTCTCAGGTACAGCACTGCTATGTAATATCTGAATTGAGAAATAGCCAGGACACTCATTTTGCAAGATGGGTTGAGCTTCAAAATATTGTATCATGTCCTTTGAAGGACAATGGTGGCAGCTTTTCCACTATCTCTTGAGATATGGAATATATTTGCCATGCAGAATTGAGATCATTTTTCTATTCAGAAAGAATTATACTTTATTCTATGATCTCTTGGTTTTCATTCTTCCAGCATGAGGAGAAATTGTCCGATGCAGAAGGCTTGGCAGTCATTTTCCTATGTAAGTGGCAATATCTTCTCTATCCTAAAAGAGAGAGGGAACAATTGTTTGCAGTCTTGTTCTACAGAAAGAATAGCTGACTTTTCATGCAAAGTGATATTTTCCATGTTTATTTTTGCACTGAAAAAGAAACTGGGTTGAGGGTCTGGAAAAAGGAAGAGATTGGAAAAGAAAGAGTGGCAGCCATTTGACTCAGAAGGCAGATGCAAATGCTGGTGAACCATAGACAAGCTGTGGAATGTCTATCTCTAATTGACACTAGTGTTCACTACCTTCAGTGAATCATGCTAATGAAAGGAATTGCATTCTCATTATCTGAATTGTGTTTTTGGTCTTTTTAGAGAGAGATGAGGGTATATGTGCCCTGAAGGTTTGAAACAACCAAGCTTTGACCTTGCTGAGACCGCGGAGGGCACGTCTTAGCAATGGCCAGCCACCTGCAAAGCCCTGCTGCCCTTGCGGCTTCTTACAGGGATGAGCAGGCAAGAAGCAGTTCCCTCCAGATGCATGCCTCCCGGGGCTGGTGTGCAGAGTGGAGAGGCCCCTTTCTGTGCATTGCAGGACCTCTGCCCATCCACCTCTCGTTCCCTGCCCCTTGCCAGTGCCCCCTTGAGGGACCCATCTGACTGGATCTCTGCTCCCCCCCGCCCCCATTTCCTGCAGGCCTGTCAGTTGGAAGGGTAAAAGGGGCCCCAGTATTGCCCTCCCCAGCTGACTCTTAAGGAATGGGTGCTGTGTGCGTCTGTCTCAGCAGTGCCAGTTCCCAGCTCTTGTCTTTTCTGTTCCCGTCTGTATGTTTCGCGAGGCCATCCTCTGCCTCTTGGACTTTGTATATACTGTAAAAAGGAATTGTTATATGATCTCCAATTGTAAGTTGCCTGGTGTGATAGTGAGGAGGGTGGCAAATAAATTTAATAAATAAATAAATTGTAGTTTGAAAAATTTCAGGAAGTCTTCTATGAAAAGGATAGTAGCAGATGTGTGAGGCTAAAGGGATAGATAGACAGATATCTTTGGATATTGGATTAGAAACTTGATCCCTCTTGACTAGCTGCTTGTAAATAAAGCATGATGTAATCATCTTGAGTTTCAACCAATGCAACTAACCTCTTATTCATTTTCATGTAGAATCCATGTATAATTAGCATTTAGTATAGGTATACTAAATGCTGAAATTAGAAAAAACAAGAATAGTTTCCACATGATCCAGTCAAAAGTCTTAGTCCATAACCTCCTTTGATCATGAAGGTCATGATCTGCAAACATTGATTGCTTACAATATACAGTGAAGTTGCTTTCCTTTAAGTACCAAATTGTAAGTTGCCAAGATAATTGAAAGTGTGGGGTGGTGGTGGAATCATGTCCCTGTTGAGTCCTTTAGAGATCATATTAAGTAATAAATATGATCATGCAGGATACACATACACAGGGAGAGAGTACAGTGAATAGCTAGGGGGAAAGCATTAAAATTCTTCCTGTTTTGACCAGTTTTCACAGATAAAAGAAAATAATTTTAAACTGCATAAATTATATAAATATATATATTCTCCTGAGTAATAAGAAAGGACTATGTTTTAATGATCTTGAAAGCCCTTTGATTTTTTCCCTTCTCTCCTAAGTAATAAGAGACCAATGAAATCTGCATTAAAAAAAACTATTCACCTCCAATTAGAAGTCTGATAAAGTGATTTCCTTAGATTTAGCATGTAAGAAAGGAATACTAAATATTCAACTGCTTTTTTCTCCTTCATTTTGTATGCATGCATGTTCTTTTAATTAAGATACAAACAAAAGACTAGCTTTATGAAGTTTATTTATAATAATTTATCTTTGCACTTGGATTAAGAAAAAATGTTATTTTATATTTGTAGAATCATAGATTATTACATCTTCTGAGACTTTTGATAGTTTAATTCACTTATTTGACAAAAGCATTCTGTATAGCCTGTGTGAAAAAGGAAATAAGCAAAACACTTCACATGTATTGAATTTACAGATAATTGGAGTCCTTTGAGAATTCTTAGAAGTTTGCCATATTTAATATACTATTTTAGAAAAAAAAACATTGCAGTGTAGCAATGTTTACCTATTTGACAAAGAAACTAAATGATTTGCAATATTTCAGAAACATTTCCCTAATTAAAGCAATTAATTATGAAAGCTACTGGAATCACTAATATTCATGTTGACAATGTACAGAATAAGATGTAATACATAGAAATGCCACTAACAAGTGACAGTATTAATTTTCTTAACATAAATAATATAGAACACTCCTGTATCCTCCCAAAAATATTATTTTTGAGACTCTCTCCTGCAAGCAATGGAACACACTGAGAGATCATTGGATGTACTATCTGAATCAGGGACGTGCAGTCACTAGAGGCAAGAGAGGCGGAGCCTCACCACTCTCAGGAAAAGAAAAGAAATTTAAATATTTTTTTTAAATAATTAAAGCCAAGATAGTTGCTACCAGATTCCAGGTCACAGTGGCTTGGTGTCTGCTTAGTGTTAACCAAAGCAGGAGGCGAGAGAACTCGGGGCCTCTTTTCCATAAGGAATTTTTCGCCTTCTAAAAGTTAATAAAGAGTTAAAAGGCAAAGAAGTTCAGATGGAAAAGAAGCACTAATTCTCCCGCCTCCTGATTTGGAAGCAGCCAATCGTGTCTTCTTGAGCACGCTTACGTTGGGCGGGGCGTGCTTCAGAGGAGAGAGGAGTGGGCGAGAAGGAGGAGGCTGCCTCTTTGCTGCAGACCTGGGTGCTTGGCGGCTCCCGAGATGCAAAGTAAGTGCCCCACCATCCCCGATGCTGCCGCCCGCTGCCCCGGCCTGCTTCTCCAGACTCCGCTGCTGGAAGTGCCGGATCGCCTCTGGGGGAAGGCTGGGTGAGAAGCGGAGCGAAGCTTCTCCGCGGCCTCCCGGCGCTGCGCAGAGGCTCTGAGCAGCGCTGGGAGGCCACGGAGAAGCTTCGCTCCGCTTCTCACTCAGCTTTTCCCCAGAGGCGATCTGAGACTTCAAGCGGCAGAGCTTGGAGAAGCAGCGGCCGCAGTCCAGGTCAGCGGGTGGGCGGCGGGGCACTTTGCATCGTGGGAGCCGCCAAGCGCCTTTGCTGCAGACCCAGCAGTATAATAATAATAATAAACTGTAGTGCATTGTCATTAGTTTCCTGGTTTTTCGGTCCAAAATGTCCAAATCAGCTTGTGTCCAGTTAACTATACCAGCTGTGTATCTTATAACTGGTATTGCCCAGATATTCATGGCCTTGATTGTATTTCCACCACTCAATTTAGATTTCAAAATTTTCCTAACTCTGTTGGTGTACTCTCTCCTGACAACAGTTTTTACTTCTCCATGCTTGATGTTATCCAACTGCAGAATGCCTAAGTATTTGTAGGCTTCATTTTCTTTGCATTTAATTAATTGGCCATTGGGCATTTCAATTCCCTCACATGCAGTAATTTTGCCCCTTTTTATGGATACAGTGGCGCATTTTTCCATGCTAAACTGCATTGAAATATCGGTGCTGAATACTCGGACTGTGTTTGTCAATGATTGGAATTCTATTTCTGACTTTCCATAGAGTTTCAAATCATCCATATATAGTAAATGCGAAATTTTTTCAGCTGAGCAGCGCTGGGAGGCCACGGAGAAGCTTCCCTCCGCTTCTCACTCAGCTTTTCCCCAGAGGTGATCTGAGACTTCAAGCGGCAGAGCTTGGAGAAGCAGCGGCCGCAGGCCGGGTCAGCGGGTGGGTGGCGGGGCACTTTGCATCGTGGGAGCCGCCAAGCGCCTTTGCTGCAGACCCAGCAGTATAATAATAATAATAATCGCAATGATCCCACTATCAGTAATCTTTAAAAAAAATGAAATTAGGCTACCAAACAGCCAAAGAAGCTGAAAAAATTTCGCATTTACTATATATGGATGATTTGAAACTGCTTGGATCTGCATGCATATTACGAAAATACGTTACGACGTCCTAGGCCCGTAGGTGGGGCCTGACTAATAATCAATGCCAAATCCGGCAAAACAACTGGCCGCTGTGATACAATTGTATAATAATAATCAGTTTATTTATTTAAAAAATACGTATGCCCATCTTATACTAAACTCTGAATGTTTTATAACCCCAAAACTAAAGTATCTATTTATAAATAATATAATTAAAGCCACAGATATTAAAATTAAAAATACCTGTCATTATTAAATGCTCACATATAAACTTTCACATATAAACTTTCACATGCAAACTAAAAAGATCCTTTTAGCAAATTGTGTTCATTCAACTAACCATGGTTTTGATCATATCTAAGACTGAACCATTTGTCCATGTGAGCTTTCATTTTAACAGTAATGTTGTTGAGCATATTGTTAAAAAAAATGACATAAGATACACATATTTCTGTTGCTCTTCTGCTCTATCTGAAAATGACCCATGGGAAAATAAACTAGTATAGTTTATAGTTTATAGTCTTGTGGTCAAGTAAATGGTGTTTTTTTTTTATAGAGGTCAGAAATTACAAACTAAATTGCTCAGTGAATATTAACCAAAACTGTTTTAATTTCTTATTAGCTTCCCCCCCTTCTTTTTAATCATGCTACAGCAGTGACATATAAGCTTGAGATGCCTAAGGACCCCTTCTTAACATAAAAATCAATGCAGAAAGCATTAATAAATAAATGTCCTGTAATACATTTTATATGAGCAAAATTTTACTATTAATATCACAATAGAGCAGTACTCCTTGACTTATTACATGTTTGAGCCCAGAACTATGCAAGTTGTGGAAATCACTAAGCAGGTCATCACGTGACTGTGCGAAATTTTGCTACCTGTTTTGCAGTGGTCATTAAGTGAATACTGCAATTGTTAAAGTAATTTATTGTATCCAACGGGTGTATTTTGCCAGAATCTGTGCCAAATATGACTGCGGTTTGTGACAATTTTAACAGAAATCAGTAAAATATGCCTACAACTGTTGGCAGCTGCACTTGATATTAGCCATTTATTAACATCATCATCATCAATCATCTTCATGGGCTGTGTTATTATTGTATTATTCCATTTTTCATTCTATGCCTCCGGATTAAACAAAATATTCTTTTAATCATGTTTCTGACAAGACTACTTCATTTTAGAAGCACCAAAGGTCATCTTTCAATTTGTGTGTTTAATTCTTGTCTTTGATCTCACCATCACGGTAGGCATCAGCTGTATAAAGAACTTGACAGAGTGTGGACTGTTAGTAGCTTTTCTTTTGATCTTTAACTTACATATGGCTAGTGTTTGCTCACCCCCTATTGTCATTTTCTTTAATAAAGGCTTCTTTGGGATGATGAAGCTATTGCTAACTATCTCTGATGTCAAAGCAAGCTTTCATGTACTGATGCTTTACAAATGAAGATGATCCAAGGTGACGAAGGGTCATTTTAATGAGATTTCACTTAACAAATATTTCTTAACCATGTTTGTATGAAACTTTTAATTGTTAAAAACATTGGAATGTTAACACTTCAGAGATGGTAGTCAGCCAGTTCTCTCCAGTAGCGGTGGCTGCGGGATGCTCTGCCTCTCTGCCACGACATAATGTGCAAGCACTGTGCATGCGCAGAAAGTGGTATGCATTCACAGACATGGCACATGCGAACAAAGCAAGTGCGCTCACACATGTGCTTACATTTGTGAACCAGTAAGGAAGGTAAGTGAATCCCACAGCTGTAACACTTGTTCAATGTATAATAGGAGGGCTCCCATTTCAACTCTTGGAACTGAGTTTATCCCGAGGCAGGATAAAACCGGAAGAAGAATATGCAGATTAGGAACTCAGCACCACACTTCTGGTCCTTGTTCCTCCTCCTTTCTCCTCTGTCTGTTTTATTGATGATACAGTTTGCCAAGCCATGCTCTTTCAGGCAGTTATGCAGGGGAAGTCTTACCCTATAATTGTAATTGCTTACAGTCCAGACACTTGAAGAAGCAATGGGGTGGGACCAATGGATAGAAGTTCAATCTGGCAAAAGAAAATAAAGTTCTTTTTTTTTAAAAAAAGTATCCTGAGCCATGGAAAACAGAAAATAAACTTGATGGCAGAAATGTTTTGGGTTCCTGGAGAGTGGGGTCCAAGATGTGCAAAGAGAATTTAAGCATGTTTACATACGTAAATGAACAGGAAAACAGTTTACTTGTGATAAATGTTTGAAGAGATTTAAGGAGAAAAGGCTTCTGTGCATGTAACAAAGGCTGGAAGGAGAATTCAACAATTTCAAGGTTATCTTTCTATCTATCTATCCACCCGTATTTCTTTCTGATACTGCTCCCAGACAGATGACTTTGGATATTGGATTAGAAACTTGAATCCTCTCGATTAACAATAAGAACCAGCTTTATGGTAGCCTCTGGCTGCAGGTGTACAACCAGATGTTAATACCATTATACAGTCCTGATGAACTCCTACCTCTGCACCTAGTTTTTTAACACCATTAATTATTCCCCATCTTTAAACCCAGCCTTCTGGGTTGCACTTTCCTCACAGTAGCTCACCAGAAGCAACATATTTTTTTACTGATTTTCTCAGGGCAATATGGTTAAAAATAATATATTTGATTAATTCATGCTATAAGCTAAGCAGTGGAAAAAAGTTACCTGTACCAATATTCGAAAGCATTATGTATGTGAAAGCATTAAAGTATCATATATAACACATGGCTATGCAAATTATCTTCAGAGGATTTCAATTCTAGCCATTGAAAATTGCAAGAAACGGAGAGGATGGTGCTAGAAGTTTTAGTCTGTCACCCTAGGCCACCAGTGTGCCTTTTGATATATCCAGGTTTTTTGCCACATTTAATTTATTTCCCAAAAAATATTTTAAATCAAGTATGATGGAGATCATCAGATGCTAACACCATCTTCACTTTCAAGAATGTCTCTATAGCTCAAGCTTTCTTAGAAACAAAAAAAAATAGGGGGAGGGTCAGTTGGAAGTGAGTAGGAAATTGCATTCTGGTAAATTGGAACCTTGTAACTACTTATGTCTCCCCGGCCATCATTTTTATAACTAAAATAATTTCACCAAAAAGAAGTCTAAAGAGCACCCACAAGTTCTCTCTCAAAATTCAAATGAAGCTACCAACCCAAGAGAATCCCCCCTCCCACACACAGTATGTATGTATGTATGTATGTATGTATGTATGTATGTATGTATGTATGTGTGTGTGTGTGTGTGTGTATGTGTGTATGCATGCATGCCTATGGATTACAGCTTTTGAACATTTTTAAAAAGTCATTTTACGAAGATGGGGATGAGATGCTTGTTTCTGTTTTACTCAGAGTGCCATGTGCTTTGCCCAGTCTGCACATCTTATTCCCAAATCATAAAATACAGCCAAATAATGATGAAGAAAATGAATTTAAATGGTTTGCGTCTGAGCTAAAAAAGAAAAAAAAACAATTCAAATAATGAGAATTTAGGACTGGAACAATGCCTGCCATTGTGGGAATAATCTTCCCCTAAACCTAAATTCAGATGTCTGTCTGTATTACTTTCTGTCTGTCTGTCTGTCTGCTATCCCTCCATCCATCCATCCATCCATCCATCCAAGAAAGACTAAACTGGGCTGAAGCAATGTTTCAAAATCAAACTAGTTTTGTTAAATGAAATCTATTTTCTAAATCACCACTGTTTATTAAATAAAAACATCTTTTTTATGAACCACCAAAATCTCTGCAGTAACCTTAATGATTATTCTTAACTTCTCAAACTGTGAACAGTGATCTCTGATGCTTTATAATGAACAATAATTCTAATATATGCTGCTTTGGCCAGGCTTTCTCTCCTTACTTTCATTAACTAAGCAGCATCCGGAGCAGTGGGCCATAACTATGGAAACATTACTCCTCCTGGATAGGAAATGATATCCCTATTAGAACATATGACAGAATAGGATACCACTGTAATTGACTAAGGTAACTAAGGTAATTAAGCAAATCTACACCTACCTACAAGATCAGGAAACAAATGATATTGTTAATTGACAATGGTTGAAAATAAAAGTCCATTCAAATATAGGGTTTTTTAAAACATTTTGAGTGCTACAGTGACTGATTAGAATAATAATGAGCTGTGTCTATTCATCCACCTTTTCAGGTGAAAGAATGAAGTGTGACAAAAGTATTTGTTCACTTGGTCCATCATGCAACCATTTTAAGCAAACAGTACAATTGGCGCTTTCCCTCCAAAGCTGGATGTAGGCAACGGGTAATGAATAAAATGGTAAGAGAAATTACATTTTCTCTTCTGTGTATTCATGTGGATTAGTACAATATGAATGATAACTTTTTTAAAAAATGCAACAGGGAAAGCTGGGACAAATTTTCACGTTGATCAAATTGATGAGATCAATTTGCACCACATAGAATGTGCCCAACCAAACATAAATATATACTGTAGGTCAATTTTAAAACTATAACCCAGCATTAAGCATATAGTTGAGATCCTTGCTGATTTACTGGGGCTTCTAAATAAAAAAAAACGAGCTAAACCCACCTTCACAACATAAGCTAAACCTACCTTTTCTGAGTTTCACCTTCTCTTCTCACACATTTCTAAAATTGATTATTGATAGTACAGTCCTAAAACTGGTTAGTTCTTCTTCTTCCAAGTGTTATTCCCTCACTATGACAAGGCCAGCAAAGATGTCTCCATTTGTCTTGAGCCAGAGCATATTCAGGGGTGACAACCACACATTTCATGGCATCCTTGATACAATCCATGCACTGTTTCTTGGGTCTGCCATGCGGTCACTGGCCATCAGGGCCCAGATGCACAGTTGTCTTTGCCACCGAGTCAACCCTAAAACTGGTTAGTTACATAACTAATATTTTGTGTGTGTTGTTAAAGTAGAATAAAACAGAACTGTATAGTGTATTAGTTGGATTTGTTAGGGACATGAAATACAAACAAAATTCACAGGTTCAAAATAGGTCTCTGAAAAAATAAATTGAATTTGCACTGCACATTACAGTTACATCATGCACAATGTTATTTGTACATTTAATTATCAACAGCAATTCTTGAAAGATTTGTTTTAGAAGTATTGTATTTTTTTAACAGATCACTCTGAAAAAAATTCATTATCTTATAATGTAATTTTGTCTACTCTATCTCATCTTTTATAGCAAGTAATTGAACAAAATACCATAATAATTTTCTGGACATTTGAACAATTGTTCAGAGCATATAACCCTTATGAATGTCCTGTGAGACTTCCTCTATGATATGAAAGGGGGATGAACCAATTGCTTTGCATTTATTGATTCCTGACCCAATTTGCACGACCTAGAACTCAATAGCTGTGATCCTCAATGGGTCCCCAATCAATTAGCTCAGACATATACAAGTGGACAATTTATATCCAAGTTTTTATATCATTTTTATGGTTTTACATATTTTATATATTTTCATGTGTTTTATACTGTATTTTGTTTTTGTATTGCTTTTAATTGTTGTAAGCCATCCAGAGTCATCTATTTAAGATGGGCAACCATATAAATCGAAACAATAACTAAAGAAGTACTGTTAGGGCTGCTTAATAACCAAGAAAGAAATAGTTTAATAACCAAGTAAGAAACCACTCAACTCCATTTTGCAGAATTAAGAGTACTTTTACTGGTTATAAGTAAATAGAAGCTAAGCAAAGCTGGATCTGAGATAAAAGCGTGCACAAGCATAGATATCAATGTATGACCCATTCCCCTCCCCTTGGTAACCCCAGTCCATAGTCCAATCCAATTACTCCACAGGTGTCATGTTGGAGACATCTTCAAAAACCATCATCAGGTTGGTATGCCGGACAGTTGGCCTTGGTGGGAAACTCCTCTCCCCACTACATGCGCAGTAGATGGTGAGAACAACTCCCTTCTTACAGTCTCTCCTGTACAGAATATTTCCCACACCCAAATACCATGCCCCCCCTCCCCATTTCAATAGCAGCCAAAAAGCAAGCAGCAAAACAGAGGCTGACAAGTACTGTATAATAACTTTTAACAAACGTTTATGAATTTGAGAACTGTACTGTACCATGTAATCAGAAATGGCTTGCTGGAAATATTGCCATATTATTGGCTTTATTAGGCTATTCCCACATTGTGCTTAGATATTTTAAATGCCTGTTTTTCATTATTGCAGATGGGTTAACATGTCCTCATGCACAATAAACAGAACATATTCATTGAGTCATATATAAAATAAAATACTTCATTGTGGAAAAAAAATATAATCTAATTTTTCAAATGGTGAGATAAAGTAAATAAGAAAATTAAACAATTAATAAATATGCTGATCATGATTATCAGCAGATGACATGATAAATATTTTTTTCAACACTGTATGAATCTGATTAATATATGATTATAATGATTAATTTTGTTTCTATTTATTTTGTCGTTATTTTCAAATAAATAACAATGTGGAAAATGTACTTAATACTCCTCTGTCTTCCAATTTTTCTTTTCTTTTTTTTGTATTAAATGTTTTATTCATTTTCATTTTCAATTTTGTACATTCACTTATATACGGGATATTTGCAATAATAATAATATAATAGTAAGAAAAAAAAAAAACCCCAACCTAAACACAACTCATAAACCCAACCTATCGCTTTCATACACCCCTTCTTCTCCCCCTCCAACTTTCCTTTCTCCCTCCAACGATCACCCCTCCTACTTCCCTTTCCCCTCCTATCTTCCTTTCTCGCCTTCCTCACCCTCCTTCCCCTCTCATCCTCCTTACATTCCCCTCTTCCTCCCTCCTTACTTCTCCCTCTTCCTTTCCTCTACTTCTCACTATGGTGCATTTCTCTATTCCTTACGCCAAAAAGAAAAAAGAAAGGAAAAAAGCAATAAGAAAAAAAAAAGAGAAAAATAAAAAGAAAAGATAAGGAACAACAGTATACAAGTGTATTCTTCTTATTCTATATATTGAAACTATATCTCCACCCACCCACCCACCCCCAATGAACCACCCTCCCTAACCCCCTCCGACTTCCCAGGTCACACACCCGGCACAGTTCAGTACCATTCACCTTCAAAATATCTTATTAACAATAATAATGAAAATAAAATAAAAAGAACACTCCGAAAAAGAAAAAAAACAAAAACAAAAAAGTAAATAAAAAAAATTGAAAAATCTTTTGCATTATGCTCAGCCTCCCATCATTCTTAAAATTTAAACAGTGTGAATCATTCCATTTATATTTTGTCCTCGTCCCTTACTTCTTTGATATTTACCCCCATCTTCCTGTAGACTCTCCAGATAGCCTTTCTTAACCTTATATTCAAATATTAGTTTATACAAAAATCAATTTATCTTCATACTTTCGCTACTCATCTTCCTATCCTTCGTTTCACGTCTCCATTCCTCCCAAGCCCAAATTGCATAAGATTAGGATCTCGCTCTTCACTTTAAAATCCTGAGCTTTTTATGTTATACTTCAGACATGTAAATTCGTAAAATGTGTGCCCAAAATCCATACCAGTTCGTTCAATCCCAAGATCCCTTCATCAATATCCCGCTCCACCTTCCTTTCTGCCCCACTCTTCCCAACTCCATTCATCCCAAACCGCAATTCAAATAAATCTTAGTCCCCACTTTCCTCACAGAAAACACTTCATGCGCAGTTTGGATTGAAATTCAAATAAGTCTTGTAAAAGTCCCGTATAATATCTGTCTAGAATAAGCAATGCTTCTTTCCATTCCTCATCAGTACACAGCTTTACCATTTCATACCAAACAGAAATCCTAAAGTTTTAATCAGTCCAAAAGCTTAGAAAGTATTTTAAAGACGTCGCTGGGTCTATATTCTTTACTCTTCTGCCCTTCCGGAAAGAAAAGGCAACCCTCTGCCTTATAACCACGTGTCCCGCTGCTTTGAAAATATGACTAAATCCTCAGTTTCCGCTCTTCTGCCTCTCCAGTAGGGGGAGAACAACTCCCTCCTTCTTGTAACCAAGTGACTTGCTGCTTATCTTTCCTTCACCTTGTCCTTCCGCGTTTCCAAGTGAGTCAGGAAGCCCCGCCTTCAGAGTTTTATAATAAAAGTCCCGAGCTTCCGAAACAGAATTAATACGAAATCTTTGATTTTCAAATGTAACTGTGATTCCAACTGGAGCTTCCCATTTATACTTTATTTGACGATTTCTAAGTTCTTGGGTTAAAAAAAGTATAACCTCTCCTTGCTTGCAGCATCTGGAGCGGGATCTCTTTAAAGACAAACAAATCATGGCCATCTATTCGGAGCCTGTTATTGTAAAATTTTTGAGTAATCGCATTTCTGGATTCTCTTGTGAAAAAGTATATAATTATGTCTCTTGGAAGCTGTCGTTGCTCTGCTACACGCGAATTCTGGCGATAGATTTTTCGAATATTCCAATCAAAATTGAGTCCCGGACCTCCCACCGCTTGGCTGAAAGCTTCTACAAACGTCTGTTTCAAGTTCTCTGTCTTCCAATTTTTCTTATCTACATATCTCCTAAAATTGTTAATATATGGATGGATCTTACTATCTTTACTTTTAGCAAGATAGAATAATTAAAAGAATGAATAAATCTAAAGAGTACTTTGTGGTTGTAAAGAAACAAATTCAATTAATAAATAAATATTTATAAAATTCAATGATTCTGAAGTTGTGGGACAATATTTATTCAGAAATACACAAACACTGCTTTACAATGCTTAATTATTGAAACTGACCTTTTAATTATTAATGTAAAGATGCTGCTATATTTCATTAACATTTATGAATGTTTATTTTTATTAAGGACCTGGTCCTTAAACTTTGATATGTTTTTAGAAGTAGCTTTATATTTGAAACAAATTACTGCATCTAAGCCACTTAAATAAATCCTCCTCTTAATTATCTTGCATTTTCTCAATTTACAGTATGGAATATGAGCTGTGCAATATTCTTTGTGTGTCAATCAGTTACTGATGATCTAACTAGAAATAATTAATTAATAATTAATGCAATATTTATTTTGATTCCATACTCTTCTCATATCTATAAAATTTTATTATGGTAGTTCAAGATTAAACTTTTGTTTTCTTTATCTAGAATGTGTGGAAGGTAGATCAAAAACTTTGGACCAGAAAATTTAGACCATATATAGTATGCTGCAAATAATATAATTCTACGTGGGTCTCTCCTTGAGAAATATTCGGAAACTACATTTGGTCCAAAATGCAATGGCATGGACAGGTTTAGAGGCTCCAGGGGTGACCACATGTAATACCACTGTTATGCAATCTGGGTGCAATTCTGCTTCCAGGTGTTGGGGATTATCTTTAAAGCCCACTTTGCCATGGATCCAGGATACTTGCATGTTGTGGACCAGCAGGAGTCGTTGGAGCTGCCACCAGACTCCGACAGCGAGTGGCCTTATGAGTCGGCTCTGGAGGATGTGGAGGACCCTGGACAGGGTTCCTACTCCAAGCAGGGCGCAGAGACTGGTTGGCCACCAGGAGGCGCCTGAGCCTTGGACCAGTGGGGAGGAGACAAGGGAGTGTGATCCTG